>NC_056725.1:717956634-717996634 GCF_019279795.1 Protopterus annectens | reverse complement strand
ACTGTACTAAGCTGATGAAGTCTTAGGGCTGATTCCAAGAAAACCTTTTCAGTTGTACATAGAAACCTGTCTGTGCTGATTGCTAATGGTAATAATAAGTGTTACTTTTACTATTTTATGAACAAATGCAGTGAACTCCAGACATAAATATCTGAATAACATTGCTGTATTGTATTGTATGCCTAGCTGTATCTTGTAACAAAGTGCATGATTTTTGCTGATGTACACATAATCTGTCTGCTAATACAGAAACAGTAAAAAGGACACTTGTCTAGAAATATTGTCAAATACAGGGACAAAAACTGTAATTTACAAGATTACCATGCTTTATTGTACCAGGTGACATCGTTGGTGTATATTTTCATGGAGGAGGACTGACTTTGTCAATCCAAAAAATTATATCCTAGAGCACAGTAAATTAGTAAAAACAATGGCCAGGAAAGGCCCAAAAACGGCACAGATTTCTAACAATATTAGCCTTACATGAATTCAAAAATGCCTAGAAATTAGCTTGCTGTGGTGGTGTGATATAAATCCATCCATCGAAAAGGAAACTGCAGCACCTGGAGGAAACCCACACAAACATAGGCAGGACATACAGACTTCACTCTTAAGGCACCTCATCTGAGAATCAAACTTTAGAATGTCTTGCTATGAGGCAACAGTGCTCTCTGCTGCTCCACTGTGCTGTCCAGGTGATGTGATACAAATGTAGGTAAGAAAACATGGACGTTTTACAACCTTAACCTTCTGTGTTAAAGGAATGGAGGTGTAGTATTCAGACTTTGAGTAGTTATGAGCCAAAGTGAACCAACTTTTCTCAAAAACAGGCTGTGGTTTGCAGAGATAAAAAAATTTAAATGTTGTTATCGAAGTTAAACAGATGATATAATGTATAACAAGATGCCTTAGGAATCAGGCAATGGCTTGTTGAGATATTAAACTGAATGTTATCGTGGAAATCAGACGCATAATAGAGCATGCAATAAAGCAGAGGAACATCACAATTCTGCCTGTGCTTCTTTCCCTTATTTAATTACTCCTGAGCTATATCTGTAACATTAGCAAATTGAAGCAGTTCTAAATGAAGGTCTCATTTACTTTTTAAGGTTAGTCACACATGAATGATGCAGTACAAGTGTCCATACCCCAGGACAAGTTTAGAAGTGGTGAGAAAGTGGACTTCAATTTCAGTCCACATATACACATATGAATTCAACAGTGAGGGAAGAACATACATTGCCAGCTCTGGACACTGGAGCTTTTTATTAATCATGAAGTAAGTGCTGGTGTAGGCAGGTTTAATTCCTGTTTCTTTACCCTTTAATAAATTCTGCACTAGGAGCTGTGACAGGCTAATAGCCCACTACAGGAGCCTAAAGCCCTGTGTTGATTAACATAAAGCATGCCAGGTGTGTCTCAGCTTTCACTGCGTCAGTGTCTGTCTCACTTGTACACTTTCTCTCCCTGGCCGCCTCTCATTCTTTCTATAGCCTTTACACATTGCAGACGTATGACAAAAGGACCTCTTCTAAAAGAATCCCTGCTCTGCTGGAGTAGGGCAGCTGGGCTTGACCCTGGCAGGAGAGTCTGTCTGAAAGGCCAGCTGCTCAGCAGTGTCAACAATAGCAGCCAAACAGAGTGGAGGTGTGTTCAGAGGACAGATGGGCAGGTTTAACAAAAGAAGAGAGAGTTTAATTCAGCAGGGACTCTTAATTCATCCAGCAACCCCCCCTTCAGCTCCTCCTCCCCCTCCCCCCTCATCTTTTCAGTAGATTGGCTCAAGGTTTTATTTGTTGGTCTGCTGTGCAGGAAAGCTTATGCAACAAACCATCTGCCTCTCCTTGCACACCGCTTTGTGCGGAGGATAGAACACTGGAGTCAAGAATGCTGTAGCAGATCAGCAAGAAACTGTAGGACAGATAATGTTCACTGTTATGAAAAGACTGTGCCCTCTCTTCCTCACCTCCTACACTATAATGTGAGTTTAAATTCAGTCAGCAACCCTCCAAGCATAACAGCCAAGCTGAAATTCATTAGTGGGGTCTGTCTGCACCACTGCCTGGCTTGTTACAGATGTTCAAATGGGTAAAATCGTTGAAGTGTCCAAAAATTTAACTTTTCTAACAGGAAACTGGTTGTTTTTCATTCACAAATCATCATTGATTCTTTAACGGGTACCTATTATGCAAAACTATATTAAATGTAACCAGAATGTAGTAGGAATTGCTTTGTTAATTCTTTGTCAGCATTTTGTTGAGATCAGTTTGTGTGATGTCACTAGTCACTATTCTGTAAAACCGTATTATGATCGAGTAGTGGGAAGGAGGAAATGCTTTGCTCAGCCTTTGCTACCACATTGTGATCTCACATTTTGTATCACTAGTAACCATTGTCTAAACCAATATTATGAGTGACCAGTGGCAAGCAGAAGTGCTCTGCTCATCCTTTATTAGCACATTTTGACCTCAGTTATGGTGATGCCACTATTTCCTGTTCTGTAAAGCAGTATTATATCTGGCACCTGGGCAGGTGGATCTGCTTTGTTTATCTTTAACTAGCAGACTATGACTTTAATCCTTGTGATGTCACCAGTTACCATTCTGTAAAGCAGTATTATGCATGGTCAACAGAAGAATTGCTTTGCTCATCTTTTGTTAGCACAGTGTGACCTGGTTATTGTAATCTCTGTAAAAGCAATATTCTACAGGACATGAGGGCAGTAGGAATTGTTTTGCTCATACTTTACTAGCACACTGTATACTCGATCATTGTGATGTCACCACTTACCCTTCTGTAAAGCAGTATTATGTCTTTGCGCAACCTTTTCTTTGCATATTGTGGCATCAGTTTTTGTCACATTACTAAATCGCATTCTGTAAAGCAGTGTTACATGTGACTATTGGGCAGGAGCAACTGCTTTTCTCATTCTTTGCTAGTACGTTTTGACATCATATTTAGTCATGTGACTCATATTTCTAGTACTAAGGAAGAGTTTGTGTTTGTGATCATTCTGTATAGCTCTTCATTTTCATTTGTTAAGTGGGGAGAAAAGCACCAGACACACTGTAGACACACTATGTTATAAATATATTCACAAATGCAGAAAAAGAAAATATATTCTAGTATGCCAGGAGTAGTGTGACTAGGAAAAATACACATGCATTTGTCAACATTTAATAATCCAGAGATGAAGAAATTCATGTGTGCAGTATTTACATGTGGCAGGCCAGCAGTTCTATGATTTAGGATCACAGGATCATAGGAGGTTACTAGGCTATCGACCCAGAGGTCATTTCAAGCCTAGCTATTTAATCCCAATGTAATACCATAGACACTCTAGTCAATACCCAGGATTGTATTTAGTAATGACTGTCCATTCCAGGAGGGTTGTGGGCACTATCCCCGGTAAGACTTTACAGTGCCCCATCCACTCATCCAGGTTCCTTTTGAACAGTGTCATAGAGGTGCTCTATTTTACATGAATTGGCAGCCTGTTCCAAAGATGAAACAGTTACTACGAGGCAAATGTGTTCCTCCAGCATGTCCTATTGAAGTTGCAGGCCATATTTAAGTCCCTGGAATGGGTAGCTCTAGACCTGTTTGATTTACGGATGTGCAGCAAATTCATTTGATTTGGGTTACAGATTGCTCTGTAAGCCAGGCATAAGTCTCCCCTAAGAAGTCTATATGATACAGAGTATAGTGACAGGGACTTTAGTCACTCTATGTAGGACATGTATTGGAGTCTCTTGATTTTCTTTGTTAGAAACCTCTGAGGTCTCTCCAACTGCTTTCTATGGTACATGTCAAAAAGAGAGTTATACTCAGTTATGGACTGATTTATGAATGTTATAGAGGGGTTAAACCCTCCTTTGTTCTAGAGGCGATGCCTTTGCTAATCAAGTGAGCTACATTGAGGCCTTACTTACTACAGTAATAGTGTGAAGGAACATTGTTTTTACTGAAGGGAATGATGATGCATTTCTTTGCATTCAGTTTGAGACTGTGACTAAGACACCAGTCATTGGTCTGCGCAAGACCCTCCTGGAGTACACTGACATAATTTGGGGATTCAATAATTACACCCAGTTTGCAGCGGTCCACAAACTTGGTCAGCCACAACCCCTTAGTTTTGGCCTGAACTTCTGAGAAGTATATACCAAACAGTAAGGGGCCCAGCACTGACCATTGTGGCACCCTGCTGGTGACAGGTCTGCTGGTTGATGTGGAATCTCCCACTTTGGTAGTATGTGACAGGCTTGTGAGCCAGTTGTCAACTCATCTTACAACAAAGGGGTTCACATTCAGTTTGCTAAGTTTATCAGTAATGCCTGAGTGTGTGATTGTGTCAAAGGACTTTTCTAAGTCGAGGTATGCTGTGTGCACAGATTTGCCCTTGTCAATGGCCCTGGTCAGATTTTTGAAGAAATCCACCAGGTTTAACAGGCAGGATCTGCCTTTGATGAAGCCGAATTGGATCAGATCCAAGGTTTGGAGGTCCCCTATAACTTTATGAGGCCCGTGATGATACATGTTACAGATGAAGCCGGTCAGACTTATGGGTCTATAATTCCCCGGGTCTGTTGCTAAGCCATCTTTGTGGAGAGGAATAACTGTTGCTGTTCTCCATTCTGCAGGAACAAAGCCTGTGGATAGGCTATGATTGAATAGGGTACTTAATGGTGATGCTAGTACATGTTTTAGTTTGTTTAGAAGACAGCCTGGGATGCCGTCTGGTCTCACAGATGCTGTGTTTTTTGCCTTAGACAAGGCTTTATTGACCTGCACTTCAGATATATAGGGTGGGGGGAGTTGAGGGCAAGGTTTGTGATGTTTGAAGGGGATAGGGGAGTGAAATTTTCACCAAATCTGTCTGCTAGCAGGTTTATCTCTGCAGGATCAGTGTGTGTGTGTGTGTGTGTGTGTGTGTGTGTGTGTGTGTGTGTGTGTGTGTGTGTGTGTGTGTGTGTGAGTGTGTGTGTGTGTGTGTGTGTGTGTGTGTGTGTGTGTGTGTGTGTGTGTGTGTGTGTGTGTGTGTGTGTGTGTGTGTGTGTGTGGTGATACCATTAGTTACACGTTTTGGCACATGCTTGGGTCCTACCGTTTAGGCTATGCATGTAGGTGTAAAAGGCCTTTTAGTTATCCTTGGATGTGATTGCTAGATTTTTCTTAAAGTTACCCTTAGAGGATTTGACATGTTGTCTTATTTGCCTGTTGAGGCTGAGGAGGGTGCTTTTCCATTGTTGGGGCCTTGCTTTAGTTTTGTTAGACAGCAACTTTTTGTGTTTGTTGTAACGTTTGTTGATGCTGGATGTGCACCGGGGTGGCTTGTTTTTACTTGGGCTCTGGCTTTGATTCTCTCTAGAACAGCTGAGACTGTACACATATACAAGTGATTGTACAGGGCTTCAGTGTAAGTTCTGGTGTAGTTACCACTTCAAGCTCTGGGTGGGGCTTGGAATGCATTTATGTCTTCAGATAGGAGGGTATAATTTGTCTTGATGAAGTTTTTTAGTCTGACTTTGCCCTTTGTGAGTTTTGGTGTTAGTGACAGTTTGAAGGCAACTGATTTGTGGTCAGATTTAACTATTCAGTGTCCGACAGTTCCGGTGGTGCATCTGTTTTTCATGTTAGTGAGGACCAGATCTAATATGTTTGTTCATCTTGTTGGTGCTTGAACAATTTGTTCCAGGGCATTTGAGTTAACAAAGTCAAGGAACTTTTGCACATGTGAGTTAAGGCTAGAGTAGGTTTCCCATTTGATGGTGGTATAATTGAAATCCTCCATGACCAAAGTTTTTGGCAATATTTATACTGACTATAGTTTTGTCAAGTAGGTCTCATGCACATCATGATTCATGGGGATCTGTAACTAGCTATGACTTGAATGAGGGTCTTACCCACAGTAATCTGAACTTGGAGTAACTCCGTAGAGTTGTCCAGTCTAACTAGTCGGGAGGTGAATTTATCTCTAATATAGACAGAAACACTGCCTCTTTGGTTTTCACACGTTCGTCTTGCAATCTAAAGGTATGGAAGGCATTGTAGCCTTGCAAGTTCGGGGTACTCTCTGAAGCCTTGAACCAGCTATTGTATAGCTTCCAAGTATTTCTCAATCATTTTCCAGCTGAGATGTCTTCTGAGAGGAATCTGCATTAATTTTTACCAGTTTCAGCTGTCCTCCCACATCCTAAAGTGTGACAGTAATTACCTGTGTGCGTGTGTGTGTGTGTGTGTGTGTGTGTGTGTGTGTGTGTGTGTGTGTGTGTGAGTGTGTGTGTGTGAGTGTGTGTGTGTGTGTGTGTGTGTGTGTGTGTGTGTGTGTGTGTGTGTGTGTGTGTGTGTGTGTGCATGTGTGTGCACATGTGTGCATGCGTGTGTTTGCATGTGTGCGTGCATCTGCATGCGTGCTTGCATGTGTCTGCATGTGTGCATGCATGTCTGCATGTGTGTGTGCATGTGTCTGCATACATGTATGTGACTGTATGTGTGTGACTGTGCATGCATGTGACTCTGTGTGTGTGACTGTGTGCATGTGTATATGCTTGTGTGTGCATGTGTGTGTGTGACCTGTTATAGGATTTTGAAGATTATTTCTCTGCCTTTTACCCTTTGATTGGTCCTCCTTTCCATGACCCTGAATAAGATAACACAAATATGTGAAAACTCAATGAATATTTACACAATGACAGCTCTACTTTAGTACATCATCACTGATGTATATTGACAATCATCTGGAAAGAAGAGCAGCAGCACAGTGCATATGCTCTTACAGTAATACAGACTCATCGAGAATAGCAAAAGTATCATAGGATCATAGGAGGTCACTAGGCTAATGGCCCTGGGGCCCTTACAAGCCTAGACAAGAGTTTATCCCCAAAAAAGAAACCTCAGTCAGCACCTGTCACCCCTTTCAATGAGGGACAGAGGTGGAACCCCCGGGACAAATTTATGATTTCCCATCCACTCATCAAGACTGCATTTGAAGAGGGCCAGTGAGGTACTCTGTTTGACATGTATGGAAGGTCTATTCCAGAGATGGGGCAGCCTCTGGGAGACAAACCTGTATCTCCAGCAGGTTTTGTTGATGTCACATATTAGATTTAGGCCTATCAAGCAGGTAATGCATGAGGAGTTAGACCTACAGATATGGAGCATCTCTAGTAGGGCAGGGTCCAATATTTTCTTGTACGTGAACCACAGATCACCCCTGAGCAATCTGTATGACACTGAGTAGAGTGATAATGATTTACGCCTGTCCACATAGGATAGTTGTTTGAGGCCATGAATTCTTTTTGTGAGGTATTTCTGTGGCCTTTCCAGTTGGTGCAGGTGTTTGGAGAGGTACATATCAAATGGGGTATTATACTCAATCATAAGTCTAATAACGGAGGAGTACAGAGTGGTAATAACATCCTTTTTTCTGGAAGCAATCCCTTTACTTATAAGATGAACCAAGTAAAAGGCTTTTCTGACCACAGCTGCTACATGATGGTCGAATGTGAGATTGTTGTTAACCTGAGTACCCAGGTCTCTCTCCACAGGTTGTGTGCTTAGGGGGTTGCCGTTGATGTGGTAATCAGTAGGGGCCGTATTTTTGCTACTTTTTTTGTGTTTAACTTAAGGTCATGACTTTGGCATCAGTTATTTGTAGCTGTCAGACCCTCTTGCAGTATGTTAACATCAACTGGAGAGTCAGTGACAGCACCCAACTTACAATCATCCGCAAACTTGGTCAGCCACAGTCCCTTTGTCTTTACCTGGACCTCTGAGAAGTAGATGGCAAACAGTAGGGGTCCCAGGACAGATCCCTGGGGAACACCACTAGTGACAGGTCTGCTGTCGGAGGTGGCAGCACGTATTTTGACCTTATGGGTCCTATCTGTGAAACAGTTGGCCACCCATCTGACTAGACAGAGATTAACACCAAGTTGTGTTAGCTTTTTGATGATGCCTGAGTGAGGGATTGTGTCAAAGGCCTTGGCCGGGTCAAAGTAAGCTGTATGTACTGATTTTCCCTCATCCAGGGCCTTGGTAAAAGTCTCAAAGAAGTCAACTAGGTTCAATAGGCACGATTTTCCCCTGACAAATCCGAATTGGCTGGGGTCAAGTGCTTGGTGATTGCTTATATCCTTGTTTATGAAATCCATAATAATATGCTCCATGACTTTACAGATCAGACTCGTCAAGCTGCTGGGGCGATAGTTTCCCGAGTCAGTAGTGGCACCACCTTTGTGCAAAGGGATGACAATGGCAGTTCTCCACTCTGCTGGAATGAAGCCTGTAGTTAGGATGTGGTTGAATAGAGTGTTCAATGGCAAAGCTAGTTCTTGCTGGAGATGGTGCAGAATATAGCCTGGGATGCTATCAGGTCCCATGGAAGCTGTGTTCTTTGCCTTGGATAGGACCTTTAACACTTGATCTACAGAGATGTGAGGTATGGGACAATTATCAGGGATATTGACTGGGCCTTTGGGGGGGAGATAAAGGGCTGAAGTTTGCACTGAACCTATCAGCCCGCAGGTTGGCTAAGTCAGCAGGATCAGTGTAAGTGGTATCATTAAGTACTAATTCTGAACATACCTGAGCTTTGTCATGAAGGTTCCTAACATAACTAAAGAAGAACTTGTGGTTTCCCTTTGTTTTGGAGGCTAGTTTCAACTCAAAATTGGCTTTGGAAGTTTTCAGTAGTGATCTAATTTGTTTGCTGAGGCAGAGGAGGGAGTTTTTCCAATTTAGAATGTATTCCTTTTTTCCTTGGACAACAGTTTCTTCCTTTTGTTGTAAAGCCTGTTGACAGAGGATGTCCACCAGACAGGTTTGTGTTTCCTTGAAGAGCAGATTTTAGTTCTGTTGGGTATGGCTGAGTCCATGTAGTTGTACAGGTGCTTGTATACTGCACTGGCATACTGTTCAGCATAGTTGTCTGCGTCATCTGGGGGGGAGGGGTGAAGCTGCTGATACCCCCCCTTAGGAGGTTGTAGTCAGCATTTGAGAAGTTTTTTATCCTGGTTACGGCTGGGGAGGGGTTGGGTGGTATAAAAACTTCGAATGAGACAGACCGATGATCTGATCTCACCAGGGAAGAACATACTATTGGAGTTGTGCAGTGGTCATCCATGTTGGTGAGAACCAAGTCTAGTATGTTATCTCCCCTTGTGGGGGATAAGACCAGCTGATCTAGTGCGTTACAATTGATGAAATCAAGGAATCATTAGGTGAGTGCATTAGAGCAGGAATAGTTCATCCAGTCTATGGTGGGGTAGTTGAAGTCACCAAGGATCAGGGTGTTAGAGGGTACCTTGATGGAGTCAAGTAGGTCCAGGTAGGAGGTGTGAGTGTCCTGAGACATGGAGGGGGGGGTCTATAACTGGCTATAACGTGAATGGGTGTCTTGCCAACTGTCAGTTGCACCTGGAGTAATTCCAGTGTGTCATGTTGGTAAACCGGTTAGGAGGTGTGCCTGTCCTTAATGAAGATGGAGACTCCACCATTCTTAGTCTGTCCGACCTCATTTTGGGGTCGGAAAGTGTGGAATGAGGTATAGTCTGGTAAGGCAGGGATGCTCTCTGCAGTCCTGAACCAAGTTTCCATGACTGCACAGACATCAGCATCTTCCAGTGTGAGGAAAGCCTCTAGTGAGTGCCTTATCAGATTAAGGCTCCTAGCATTGAGCAGCATGACTTTCAATTTGCTTTTTGACAGATCTTTTATGTTGGAATCAACAGTAAACCTGATGATTGTATTGCTTCCTTCCATCCAATCTGACTGTTACCAAGCCTTAAGCTTTTTCATATTTTTGTACCACAATCCTCCAGTGCACTTCCTAACCAAAGATCTAATTTTCTACCATTCTTTATAGGTTTAGAGGTTCAGAAGAGGTTACTAGCCTAGCGTTCCTAGAGCCATGTTAATCCCAAGTATCCCCATTCGTTCTTTTTTGAGTAGTTTGGAGGACAAATTTATTAACAGAGTGGGTCTATGATCAACACCAGCTGCCCCTATCTGTGAGGGACAAGGGTGCCACCCCAGGGGTGAATATGCAGTCTCCCATCCAATTATCTGGGTTCCATTTGAATACGGTCAGTGAGGAGCTCTGTTTTACATGAATAGGGAGTCTATCTATCTGTTAATGTCACAGGTTAGGTTGAGATCCCTACAGCGAGTGACTCTTGAGTCACTTGAATTGTAGATGTGCAGCATTTTCATTAGAACAGGGTTGGAGACTGCACCCTATAGACCAGGCACAAGTCACTTCTCAGCAGGCTATAAGATACAGAGTAAAGTGAGAGGGGTTTTAGTCTGCCCACACAGGTCATGGTTTGGAGTCCCTGTATTTTCTTAGTGAGAAACCTCGGAGGTCTCTCCAGCCGCAACAAGTGTCTAGTGAGGTATATGCAAAAGGGTGCAGTATACTCTATTAGTGGGTGTACTGTGGAGTTTTAACATCCCTTGTTATGCCCTTGCTTATGAGGTGTGCTATGTGGAAGGCTTTCCTTACCACTGTGGAAACTTGGTGGTCAAAGTTTAGATTACTGTCAATCTGTGTCCCCAAGTCTCGCACCGCTGGGTTGGAACTCAGGAGGTGGTGTCAGCATTGTAATTTGTAGAAAATTAATTTTGCCAAAGGGAATAATAATGCATTTTTAGACCATGGTTTTGTCACCAGTCATTTGTTTGTGTTAGCCCTTCTTGTAATATGTTGACATTGTGGGGGGACTCAATGATTGCTCCTAATTTGCAATCATCAGTGAACTTGGTGAGCCAAAGGCCATCTGCTTTGGCCTGGACTTCAGAGAAATAGATGCCAAACAGTAAGAGGCCCAGCACAGACCACTTTGGTAATCCATTGGTGAAGGGTCTACTGGTGGAGGTGGAGTCACCATTTTTTACAGAGTGTGTTCTATTGGTGAGCCATTTGGCTACCCATCTACGATTAATCCGTATCTGGGAGAGTTTCTCAATGATGCCAAAGTGGGGAATTGTGTAAAAAAGACTTGGCAAGGTTGAGATTGGCTGTGTGAACTTGTCTTACTTTTGTGCATGGCTTTGGTGACATTCCCAAAGAAGTCTGACAGGGTTAATAAGCATGATCTACCCTTAACTAAGCCAGGGTTGGGTCCAGCATTTGGAGGTTGCGTATGTCCTTGTTGATAAGGTCCATGATAATTCTTTCCATGACCTTGTAGATGAGGCTGGTTAGACTTATGGGTCTGTAGTTCCTAGGGTCAGTTGATGGCCCACCTTTGTGCAGGGGGATTACTGCTGCTGTTCTCCATTCTGCAGGAACATAGCCAGTTCTCAAGCTATTACTAAAGAAAATGTCAAGTGGGTCTTCTAGGTCTAGTTTTAGATTGTTTAGTAAACAACCTGGGATATTATCTGGTCCCATTGAGGGCATGTTTTTTGGCCGTGGCAAGCAAAGAGATGACTTGTTCTCTAAAGATACTAACCAAGAGGGCTGGTGTCAGGTATGCTTTGGGATATGGTAGATGAGGATGGGGGGGGGTGAAGTTTACACTGAATCTGTCAGCTAGCAGGTTGGTGATATCTTCCGGTGTAGTATGAGTGATCAGTTCTATATTACAAGATCGAACCTTTCCTTAATCGAATAAGTAAAGCTCAAACTTGTAATATCAAAACCGTAACTTGTCAAACAGCTGATTTAACCTAGGGAAACACTTCCCTTGGCTGTTCTGTGGAGTATGCCAATTTCTCCAATTTGGAGCGATCTCAGAGTTGGTATATTTAGGTAGGGGGGTGTCGGGGGCACATTTCAGATGTAAAGTTTTTTTTTTTTTTGATTTGGCCAAGGGAAGTGTTTTCCTTGGTTGAATCAGCCATTCGACAATTTTAGCTATCGATATTACAAGATCGATCTTTAGTTATTCGATTAACTAAAGCTTCGACGTTGTAATATAGAAGCGAGTGATCCCATCTACAACCAGTTTGGTACATAGCTGGGCATTCCCTTTTAGACTTTGAACATAGTTAAAGAATGCCTTATGATTTCCATGGCTAGGAAGATGATTTTAGTTTCGTAATTTGCTTTAGAAGACTTCACAAGATTTTTTATTTTCCTGTTTAGGTTTAGGAGGGAACTCTTCCTCTGCAGAGTGATGTCCCTCTTGCTTTTGGACAACAGTTTCTTCCTCTTGTTATATAATCTGTTTACACTTGAAGTTTGCCACTGTGGCTTGTTTTTAATGGGAAGACCTAGTTTTGATTCGGTCAGGTACAGCAGAGTTTATGCAGTTGCTTAGGTGTTTGTACAGGGCATTTGAGTACACTTCTGCATAGTGATCATCGGTGTCTGCGATTGTGGGTAGTATGAAGCTTTTTATACCATTGCTTAGTACGGTGTAGTTAGCTTTCCAGCAGTTACTTCAAATGAGAGTGATTTTTGGGCTGACCTAACCAGGGAGGGCATCATGCATTGGGAAGTACAGTGACCACCCCCCCCCCATGTTGGTGAGTACTATGTCCAGAATATTACAGCCCATAGTAGGGGTGCAGACTATCTTTTCCAGAGAATTTGTGTTAACAAAGTCCAAGAACCCCTGGGTGAGTGTGTTTTTCCTCGTGTATGTCCCCCCAGTCTCCCATGACCTAAGGTGTTGGGCTGTATGGCAAGGGATTCCAGTAAATTGAGGTAAGCAGTGTGCTAATCCTGGTTCATGATGGGGGATGTGTAGCTAGCAATGATGTGATATGGTACTTTCCTAATTGTTAATTGGACGTGAAGAAGTTCAAGAAAGTCATGCTTTATGACCAGTCTTGAAATGTATTTGGTTTTAATGAAAACAGATATACCTCCACCTTTGATTCCTTCATAGTCATTTTGAGGTCTGAGCGTGTGGAAGGCATTGTAGCCTTGCATGGTCAGGTTGCTCTTAACGGCCTTGAGCCATGTCTCGGTAACTGCACAGATGTCAATATCTTCCAAGGTGAAGAGTGCTTCCAGGGAGTGCAGTTTCATGTTTAAACTCCTAGCATTAAGCAGCACGACCCTGGGTTTCTCAATTAGATTTTGTTGCATTGGAAAATTTATTTTGACATTGCCTAAAAAAGGCACTATGGGGGAGGCAAGGGCATTTGTCAGTATCCATAATCCTAGGGGGGACAGGTAAAGACCATCTCTAGCAAAGCAGCGAGGTCTGTCTACAATATTTTCCCAGGCTGACAGATACTGGATTCCCCTGGAATAACACCAGAAGCTGAGCCAATTGTTGAAGTCAATCATTTTTTGTTTATATTGTGGCATAATTCTGACTGAGGGTAGGATACTGCTTAGGGCGAGGGACATACTTGTCTGGGATACATAATCAGAGAGTTCCATCATGTCTCTCTTCACATAGTCCAGAGAGGTTTCTCTCAAGTCATTCACTTCAACATGGACTATGACAGAGTCATAACAATACTTGTTGAGTGATTTGAGTGCATGCAGGATTGTCAGATCCTGGGACCTGATAGGCAGCTGACCGTGACCTTCTTCTTGTCCAGTCTAGTGACAGGGACATCTGTGTCTCTCACTATGGAGTCACCTATCAGCAAGACATTTGATGTGTTTTGCCTTAGGGGCTTATTTGTTGAGACATGGATGTGTGTGTTGACTTGTGTAGTGGTTTCTTTATGTTTAGTGATGAGTGTGGGTGATGTGCATTTGAGAGGTCTCTGTTCTTTTGATAGGCTTTTAGGGAGTACCTCTACATACTTGGGTTTACGTCTTGTGACCTTATTTTGTGTGTGAGAGGTGAAGCATGTGTGCTGACAACCTATTTGGTGTCTAGTTTGTTTTTACATGAGAGAATTGACTCCAATTCCACAGTGTATTTACATCTCTCACATAGGGTGTTAGTTTGCTTTAGGAGTAAATGGTTGTCAGCATACATGAAGCAATTGCTACATTGCCTCAATTTTATTTATTTATTTTTTTATTTTAAATTTGTTGACCGGGAGTGTCCGACTGGACGTAGGTCCATTTTCAGCGGACGCCTGGGGAGAAAAGCTCCACAGTAAAATAGACAGTAGTTACATTGGATTACATAGCGATTAACAATTTAACATAGCAATTACTTACAACATATTTACAGATGAAGAACATAGTACATCAGTAGACAACTAGAATCTTTATCTGTGAAGTACATAACAGACATTAACAAAAGTTACAATGAGAAGTTCCTGCTGTATAATAAGTACTAGGCTTATGAGCATCTGAGCTTGCTATAATCAAGGTAGTTAGTGGTGTCTAGAGAAAGGTAGTGGTTGGATGGGGTGGATGATATTAGAGTGGGAGTTGCAAGGGCATAGCCAGCATGTTTTTAGGTGCACTTTTAGTAAAGTTTTGAAGTGGGTGCATGATGGTACGGAGGTAATTGTGGGTGGGAGTGAGTTCCATAATTTGGAAGATTCAAGACTCAAGATGCCCATATCAAAGAAGCTGGGAGGAGAAATGATGGGAAACTGCACATCCATTCTGGCAGGATTTTTCTGAATGTGGTATTTGGGAAGGAAGTGAGATAGCTGGAGTACAGGCACCATATAAAGCAATGAAACACAATTTCAAAGTGCAAAGTAAAAATTTGTCACAAACAGCAAAAATCAAGTAGTAATTCATTTAAATACAGTTAAATTGCAGCGCTGGCTTAAAACATACGTACTTACTAAAATATACTTATTTTTCATTTTTTTTCAGTGGATGCCTTGGATTTCAGTGCAGATGTATTCCAAACCTCTGTCTAAAGTTGTCAAACGTTGAACAGCTCCGGTAAACTAAGCACAAACCTGCACAAATACAAGGCTTATATGCAGGTAAATTTTAACTACCAAAGGGAAAGCCCCAAATTGAGCATTTCTCCAGCAATCCCCAACTCAGACAGGCCCTGAGCTACACACTTCTGCCATGAGTGTGCAGGAATGCCCTCTTAATGTATGATGGCTGGTTTATGAGCACAGTAATACCAAACAGACTAGATTCAGCAGGTCTGAATCTAGCCTGTGCTATGTAAGGCAAGGAAAAACAATTTCTCGATTGGAAGGAGTAAGGGAGAGTCACTTAAAGGTCAACGTGAGAGTGTTTATTAGTATACTGTTACATGAACTGCAGTGGTACCAACATCTGCACAAACTGGCAGCTCCTTGAGCAGCTGTGAACAGTGGGAGACTATAGAGAAGGCTTCCTATACAGGATGTTAAACTCTAGAGGTTTGCTTATATGCAAGCATGGGGAACCAAGTTTGCGCATTGCTTTTTTATGAGCAAGATGAAAGACTTTTATAAAGTTAAACCCTCAGGTAAATCAGATAAAAACATAATAAGCTATAAGCCAGTAGTTCCCACCTTGGATGGATTGAATTTAGCTCTCTGCTCCCACCAGAGTGCAAAAGAACCCTTCCAATGTAAAACAAATTGGCTTTGAGCTCAAGTGCAGCAACAAATGCTTTGCAACAGAAGTATAAATTCCTGCAGTATCAAGAATCCTTAAAAATAAGTTAACTAACTCTGAGAAATGTTCCCAACACACGAAAACTTTGCAAAACTTAAAAATATTTTGGCAGACTCACTCAGAACAGCTTTTGCAGTATCAGAGGAGGCTACAAAATGTCAGAATATTGTTAAAACAACCTAAGAACAGTACAGTAACAGATGGGGTTTCTTTAGCAAGCACAAGCTGAAAAACAGTGATAAATTCAACCAAGTAAATAAATGCCACACAGAAGTGTTAAATATCACTGAAACAGTTAGTGCAAGTGCAAAGAATATATCACCTTTGTAGGCCAGATGATTTTAGAAGCAATCCAAGTTTTGCAGTCACAGGTGTCCAAACCAGGTACAATGAAGCTCTGAATAAATGAATACAATCACACAAAAATGTAATTCCTTTATATGATCAGGATGAAAGACTTATATAAAGTTAAACCATCAGGCCAGTCAGATAAAACACAATAAGCTATCGACCAGTAGTTCCCATCTTGGATTGGTTTCATTTAGCTCTCTGATCCCACCAGAGTGCATAAGAACCCTTCCAATTTACAACAAACTGGCTTGAAGTTCAAGTGCAGCAACAACTGCTTTACAACAGAAGTACAAATTTCTGCAATATCAGGAAACCTTGGAAATAAGTTCACTAACTGAGAAAACACACAAACCTTTGCAAAACTTAGAAATATTTTGGCAGACTCACTCTGAACAGCTTTTGCAGTATCAAATGAGGTTAGAAAATATCAGAATATTGTTGAAACAACCTAAGAGCAGTACAGTAACAAACAGATGGAGTTTCTTTAACAATTCCAGCCTGAAAAACAGTAATAAATTTAACAACATAAATCAATGTCACTGAAACAGAGCAAGTGCAAATATATATATATTTATATCAACTTTGTGGGCCAAATGATTTTAGAAGTAATACAAGTCATGCAGTCACAGGTGTCCAAACCAGGCACAAGGAAGCTCTGAATAAATGTGCCTAATGGATGATCTCCATGCTGCATCTTCTTCTTCTTATTTCTCTCCTGCTTACTGTTGCTTAATTTCATATTATTTTCTTTTATATTTGTTTACAATCTTGTAACTTATTTTGCTTAACATTTAGCATTTTATAGGATTGCCATTCCCTTTTGCCTACTTCTTCACAGCATTTAGGGCAGTAGCCTAGCATCTCTTTATATTCTTCTGGCAGTTCAAAAAATGTTTTTTTTCTGTTTTTCATCATGGATAAAATTTCCAAAAGTGTATAAAATACATTCACAAAATTGCACTCCAGGGATCCCATGACTTATTCATGGTGGGCCTGAGGCTGAAGCTTTGGAGAAAGAAAGGCTAACTAGGTGTGAACAGGAGGGAAAGGTAGTGTCTGCAGTAGATGTTAGATTTATGAACCATCAGCAATCCCTTAAAAGAAATCATTAGGGTTCCTAGTCTCTTTGATTTAGAAAACCCCAGTGTCTATGTGATTTCTCCTTAGCAGGAGCCTTTTCAATGGATGCTGATCATGTGGTCATTGGAGTTCAGAGAATCAGGAATTTTGCAGGCACTTCCAGCAAACAGGCCCAGCATCCCTGAAGAACTACCTGACTGTCCACCTCTGAAGACAGCCGGGGCTGTTTGTCTCTCCACCTGCTGTGTGGATGGCCATCATGCAGGATAAATGTGTGTGAAAGATATAATTCAAATAATGTATTATACCATTTTCATAATTCCTCCTCCTCATCAAGTTCCTTCATTACCAAACATTCCAAGAGAGGTTACTATCCTTCTGTAAAAAAGAGCCATAAAGATGGTTGCATCACTGCAAATAGGGTCAGGAATGTACTCCAAATTCTTTTTAGTAGCAAAGAAGAACAAGGACCTCAGGCCAATCCTGTATCTCAGCAGCCTAAATCTCTGTGTAAAGGACACCCTTCAGACTGCAATTCAGCCATACTGCAGTTCAGACACTTCTATGACAATGATCCCCACCAGCATCCTTGGTTGTCGGGGCCCCTAGGACTTATGGCTGCTTCAGCTGTCACAGCCACCCATACTCAATTCCACATAAGAATCCTTCAATGGATGTTCTCCATACAATGGTCTCAGTTGTAGGGCCACCCATCAACCCCAGTTCATCTAACACTAATTTGAAGAGAGCAATTAAAGTGGAGGCTAGTATAGCCTACCATTTATATGGGGTGCATTTTTTGATGTGACCACAGACACTTCCTCTCCAGGGTATGGGACTCATTTCCAGGGGTGGATGCCTGAAGAATTGTGAATACAAAGACCAGTCTTCACATCAATACTATAGAGATGAGGTCAATTTTACTAGTGTTGCAGGAATTCAAGAATATCCTTCCTCCTGGACCCGTAGCTGTCCAGTTAGACAATACGTTGATCATATAGTACATCAACAAACAGGGAGGAATGGCATCTTACCAGCTTTGCAGGGAGGCCATGAGAGTATGGCAATAAGTGTTAGATTCAAGTTGCTTTCTAATTGCAATGCACATTCAGGGGAAGTCAACTGCTTAGCAGACAGGCTCAGGAGGTCTATCCTGATGCCTAACAAGAGGTCCCTCAATCCAATCATAGTTCACAAGATATTCAGTTACAGGTGCCAGCCTTGCTGTGACTTGTTTGTATCCCTTCCAACACCAACAGCAGAAACTACTTTTCTTTAACTCCGCTAGGGGGGCAGTAACCACAGGATATGGAAGTCTGTCAGTGCCCCCCCCAAACTTCTTTGCCTTCCCTCTGATCATCCAAATTTCTAAGTTCCTACAGAAAGCATCAATTTGCAAATCAGAGAATTCTCATTGGCCAATTTTTGGCCTAGGCATATCTGATTTCCCCTGCTCAGTCCTCACTTGAAGAGGAGATCATGGCCTCTAGATCCAAAATTAACCCATCCAGTCAGCTTCACCTGGACCTTCATAATCTCAAACTAGCCATGGGGTTCTCCAGTTCCCTTGATGGCCAAAGATTCTTCCATGTACAAAATAGTAGTTCATGTTTTATCCACTTCTGAAACAATCTACACGAAAAATTTATCAAAGTAAATGGAAGCATTTTTTAATCAGCCATGAATCAGGGATTAGACCCCTATTCTGCTGCCATGTCACATGTATTGTAATTTTTTACATCCCTTTATCAGACAGGATCAAGTTACTCCACCATCAAATTTCTTTTGCCCTCCATTTCAAATTTTCATCCTGGATTGCAAAACCATTCCCTGGCTGCACATAAGAATTGCAGGGTCTTTCCAAGAGGCATTATTTATTCTCTGCACACCAATAAATGATCATGTCCCTAATTCCATATTAGAATCTTTAACAAAAATCTCTATTTGAGCTAGTTTATTTTGTGGGCCTAAAATTGTTATCATGGAAAACCCAATTCTTGGTTGCTATTACCTCATCTAGGCAAATTTCAGAACTCCATGCCTTGGCCTCTATTTCTGCATACTTAGTATTTTACAAAGGTAGGGTAACCCTGAGAACCAACCCATCCTTCTCTCCTAATGTAGCTTCAGAGATTAATCTGAATCAGCCTATGAACCTTGCAGTGTTTTTCCTTAATCATTCCAATAGATGTGAATATGTATTGCATAGACTGGATCTTCACAGACTGCTTAGATTTTCCCTTCACTGAACCAAAACTTTCAGGAAGGCTGTTCACTTGTTTGCATTCGTTGTTTCTAATAAATAGGGTAAAAACAGTTCATATAATATCAACTTTCTAAGTGACATTGTCCAGACAGCTTGCATCATGTTTGTTTACTCCTATATTTGTATTTGTTTATAGAGTAGAACACTGATCTCCATGGATCTTTTTCAGACCCAGCCCAGGTGCTGTGTCTGATTAAGTGACTTGCTCAGAGTCACACAGTTAAGATGATTCTTATAATAAGAAAACATTGTCCACAAAACCAAAAGCCCATTCTGCAAGGTCTGTTGCAACCTCTACTGCCCTTTTCAGGAATTCTTCTGTGGGTAAAGTAAGTGTGGTAGCAACATGGTCTACGTTGCATCCATTTTCACAACATTGTAAACTGAACGTTATGTTCAGGATTATAGCTTCCTTTGGAGATTTGGTTCTGCAAGTTATCCTGTCATTATTCAACTCTACAAATCAAGTAGTTTGGGATTCTGTCCCATCATTTTAATCAAACAGACAAATTAAATAGTTTACAGAAGTTATGTACTTCTTATAAATGATGGATCCTTTAGATCCAGGTCTATGCAATATGGCATCTCTCCCTTCTCCCACTACTAAATTGTCATTTTCTTCAAGGCGCTGCCACAGGTTTGGTCTATTCTCCTGACATTCCTTCTTGGATTCACACCAGTAATAGTGCCCCTTAGTGCTGACAAACTCAATCTAAAGTCGGAAGGGCACAATGGAATAACAGGAGGACAAATCTGAAGGAGATCTGGGCTAGGAGCAGTAGCAGAAGGCCAGATCAAATCCAACAAGCAGCGCAGTACCCCAACAGTCGTATCCAATGAACTTGATTTAAAAGGATCAAGCGTTATGGCAAGTACGTACCTTTCATATCTACTTGATGAAAGTAGCAAAAAGGGGATATCAAAAGCACATGCAGTGAGAGTAAAGTAGGAAAGCAGGATACATGTAGAGCAGCAGGGAACAGTCTGTACAAGTCTTTTGACCTTCTTTTGCTATTACTGTTATAATTTACAGTATCCGATTCGTTTCTTGTGATGTGGCAAAAATGTCAGACATCAGCACAAATTCCTCTGTAAAGAAAGCCACCATTCTAAAACATTTTTGTGTTATAATACAGCTAGTATAACAAAGAATATTAAACTGATTAAGCAGGGAGCATTAATATGCTGTAATTCTGCATCTATGTTATGCTAAACAAACAAATTACTTTACACACCCCACCACAGGTAAACTATTCTACTTTAATTTTTACTCAGATTGTTATATCTACAGTATTGTTTCCGTATCTATATGGGACAGTCAGTATTTTGAGTAATCCTAACAGAAAATTAAGAGAGCATATGTCAGAGTGTTTCTCTGATATTAGAAGTGATTAAGAGACTAACTCTTTATGAAAATGCCACATTATGTAGTTTTAATCATTCTTTTAAATACCAATTATTTAAGTATATTACACACAACATGGGTGTTATTAAAACCTACACTGCATTCAGGAGTATTATTGGACTGTAAGACAAAACTGCTTGTGAGTTATCTCTATAAAACTAGTTTTAAAACACAGGAGCTGAAGGATTAGTTGAACATTGTACCTTGTTTTTTGCAATTTTACATGTTGTTTGTTACTCATTTAAGAAGAATATTCTAAAAGTGTATTAGTTCTGGTTTAAGCACTTGGGCTTCAGGCCAGTTATTTTACATTAAGAAGGTTCGTGGTCTGCACTCTTGTGGGAGGAGAGGCTGGACTCTGCCCTTCTGAGCTGGGAATTTTTGGCTAAAGGCTTATAGTGCCTGCATATTTGAACTGTTTCTTACTGAAATTGGTGCACCTTGTTTGCTGTAGCATAGACTAGATCCAGGCCTGCTGAATCTAGCTTTGTTTGTATAACTTGAGCACTAATCCAGGCCTTCTTTTTTGGAAAAGGTTCCCCTGCACCCCAGTGGCAGGAGTGTGCAGTTAGAACTTGTCTGATTGAAAACTACAGGAACAGGTCTCAGTTTTGAGATTTTTTTACTGGTTAATTGAGTAATTTGTTTAAACGCCTTTTTTGATTGCTTGTAGTAATCTAAAGCTGTTTTAACTGTATTTGTTACTCTTTGTAGTCGTTTAAAGCTGTTTTAAGTGTATTTTTTCCTGTTTTTGCCTTATAAACATATTTGCATGGTTTTGCACGTCCGTGCAGTGCCGGTTAGCTAGGGCTAAATTTATCCCAGCTCCACCAAGTCTCCTCTTCAGTTTTTCCCTTGAAAGTAGTCTAACTCTCAACCTAAGCACTTAAAAAGCGGGTCTATATTATAACATTGAAGTTCTCTAACATCGAATGTTATAATATCGAACCCTAAACACCGAAGTCTGAAAACATCGAACAGTCAGAATAGCGAATTTTTTCCCTGGGAAAAAATTTGCTATTCCGAGAAACATACACACAACACAAACACACACAAAAAAAAGCAATTCACACACATACACTTAAAATCCTACACCTAAACTAAACTTTACATACAATACTAGCTATCCACTTATCTTAACCCAACCCTAACCCTAAGGTCCGTCACTATCGCACACTGACCTCACCTGCGCTCTAACCCTAACTCACCTAACCCGCCCCTTAACCTACACACAATTTCACACTTACCTGACCCGCGCCCTAACCCTAACTCACCCCTTAACCCTAACCTACACACAATCACACACTTATCTGAACCCGACCCATAACGTTCCAACATATCAAACGCTGAAAACAGTGAAGCCACAGCAACGGCCCACCGAATTCTTTCCTTGTTTAAGAATTCGGTGTCCTGCACCTTCGCTGTTTTCAGCATTCGACATTATGGGTTTGATATTATAACATTCAATGTTAGAGAACTTCGATGTTATAATATAGACCCTTAAAAAGCATCCTACAGTCCAGCACTAATAGCAAGCACTAATATACCCCGACACTTGATTGCCCATCAGGGCAAGGCTCATTATTCACCCCTCACCAACCAAGCGACTAAGCAGCTCATCCTACTATTCAAGCATGACCAAAGGGCAATTTCAGGTATACTCTCCAGTCCAGCTGGTGAACCTGGGTATCCTGAGGCAATGTTACAACTGTTGCTGTTTATACAGAACTTAATGAGGCAAATCTCCACTGCTGACTGAGAAGCCAGCCCCTCACAGCATGATGTCAGAGTGCTATGGTAGGCAGCAAAGTTTCTCACAACTTCAGAGCTTACAAGTCCAGGGCTAAATGTCTGGTCGGAAACATTATAGAGTTTGCATGCTCTCCAAGTGTCTGCATTCATTTTTTCTGGGTGTCATAGTTTTCTCCCACAATAATATTTACCTTTGCCATTGTGATGTGTGTCATGGCTGAAACAAGTCCACAGACCTGCCTATTTGTCTAGTTAATGAATGATTAAATAGATAAATAAATAGAAGGACAAGGAAAGAGAGAATGACTTCAAGAGTGGGGCTGATAGTCATATGGCAAGGACAACATCATCGTCATTCTCATCAACCCTCTTTTTCCCATTCCAAAAGAAAAAAAGGCATAGAAAAGAACTCATGTAGCATGACGTTTCTGGAATGGTGAAGCAAACTGAAGGGCTGGGGTCTAACGAGAAAATTAGATAACCACAAACAAACAAACAAAAACAAGGAAGGTGAAACCACAAACTATAAAAACAAAAACTGCCTTCAAAATCTCTACTGACGTACAGTAAAGAACTTTAAATTACCAGGTTAAGCACTTTTTTCCCAATAGTTTAGGACCTCATCAGAATTTCATAAAGGTACAAACATTCCCTTTTAAAATATCAAACATTAGTCAGGTGGGGTTGTAAATAAATCAGAATTCACACTGCTTCATTTGAATAAAAACAAGCAAAACAAAATTAACAAGGACACAAAATATGAATAATAAAAATCATCACAAGTGTAAAGGGCATTCAATTAATCCTTATAGATCTCAGGTAAAGTTAGATTTCATGTGAGTGGAATTTAAGTAGACAAGTTATCAAAACCATGTCATTTAAACCAGGATAACTACAAGCATTAAGCAGCAATTGCCACCATAGTTCTCTTGATGTGAATTTTAATATTCCTATTGATTTTAAAGATAGAAACCTTGAGTACACAGCTAATATTTAACAGTTTGTTATGTATTCTCTTGGTACCTGTACTCAAGATTCTTGGGTGACATTTGTATATTTTGGACAGATCAGTTGAGTAAGATAGAAGAATTTATGCAATACATTAACTTCACTACTTCCTTTTTATCTTTTGCCCATAACTTAGGTTACAAAGGGATTCATTATTTAGATGTGGAAATTGCCAAAGGTGTTCACAATAGAAGGTTTCATTCTTATATTTACAGAAAGCCCACATTCTCACACTCCTTTTTACCCTTTAGTAGTTGTCAACCTAGGCATAAAAAAACTGTTATAAAGGGACAGTTGGCACTTTGGGCAGGATGGTTTCAAATTTTGATACATGTAAATTGGAGTGTAACAAACGTATAGATATGTTTATCCACAGGAGATATCCACAGCAGTTTCCCTCACTTATTTTTGAGGAAGTGTATTTCAAAAGGGAATTGAGCATTTCTAGCCCTTTAATGCACCAACATTTTAATGAAGGGTGGGGGTCACTATGGTAGTTTCTAGTGAACACTGCAAAAAGTGAAATCTATGTAAGATTAAATATCTTAAACCAAGGAAATAATGTTTGTTTTTTGCTTAACAAGATTTTTCTAGTTTTTATGTAAGAGAAGTTTGCTTGCTTCAAGCCATTTTGTTCTTAATTATCTTAATAAGATTCTTTAACTTGTTATTGAGATTTTATTACTGACTCTAAGTAAATAAATGTTTAAAACTAGAACTATAAGATTTATAACCATGCTCAAGTATGCAGAATTGATTTGTTGTAGTCAGAATTTCTTACTTCAAGTATCTTTTCTTTCACCTCTTCATTAATTTATTGCAAACATTCAAATAGCACAACATGTCTTTTAAGAACAGGCTTAACTGCTCAGTCTGCCTTTATTGATGTAAGATATTTGAAAAATAAAGTTTGCCATTCATCTGGTCAACATGAACACAAGCAGAAATACAACATTTTATAGCCACCTTTCAAGCCACTCAAGGGTCATCTTAGAAATATATGTCTAGTTAAAGTAAAACATTTGTTGAAAAGTCGTTAAACAGCACAAAAACTCAAATAATATCATAATCTCCACAAATAACGCAGTTTGTGACAGTTAAGGATACATCTGCTTGCAATTCTGATGACATGAAGAACATGTGGCTTGGACGGTGATGTCACCAGAACATGCAAACAAACCATTTCAACCATTTATAACTAAATGTCTCCATTTTTACTTGAGCATAGCAACTTTGCATAGTGTTTTCGTGTTCAAGATGTCCTTAGGACAGCACTGTGTTGGGGGGAGTTATCACACATGCTCCCACTGCTGAGGTTCTGGGTTCAAATCCCATGTGGGTGGAGTTTCAATGTATTCCCCATGTTCGCATGAGGTTATTCTGGGTACTCTGTTTTTTCCCACAGTCCAAAGACATGGAGGTTAGGTGAATTGGTGATGTGAAATTGAGTGTGTGTATAGTATGTGAGTGAATGTTGTAGTCCATGCCCTGCGATCAGTTGGCACCTTCTCCAGAGTGTACCCTGCCCAGTGCCCTACGCCTTTTGGAGATGGGCTCCAGATCACCGTGACCCTGAAATGGAAAAAAGTGTTTTTTGACAGAGTGTGTGTGTGTGTGTGTGTGTGTGTGTGTGTGTGTGTGTGTGTGTGTGTGTGTGAAATATCTTCAGTAGCAGTCAGTGTGAATTGAGAGACTTTATATCTGGGAAATCACTATGAGTTATTTGAACCTAAGATAGTATTTGATGTGTACAAAAGTTTGGCTGTTGTTGCGAATTGTGTAATAAGAGGTAAAATCAACCAGATTTTCAGCATCTGCAAACTCAGTGGCCTGTGTAAGGTCTGTGGCCTCCACTTGATAAAGCATGATATTTTCTTTCACTTTTAACTACTCTACTGTCTCCTGCAAGCCTTACTAGTTGTATGAGCCATTATTTCAGTGGTTTTACTGTAAGTTTTTGGATACTTTAGCATATTAAGGTTGTAAAGGTCTACAAATCACCAAACCTGAATTTCAACTAACATCTACATCAAGCTCAGTGCTTTAAATCTCTGGTCTGCAGCACACTAAAATAAAGTTGTAAAGTCCTAATCACCCAACATGAATTTCAAGTAACACCTACAACAAACTCAGTGCTTTAAATCTCCAGTCTGCAGCACACAGAAACAAAATAAATGTTTGTAATTGATTTTATCATTCTCCTGTAACCTATACATTCTTTGGAAGGCTCTCTGCACAGCACTGGGCACCACTTTACTATCACCCTTCTTGTTCGTCTCTATTTCTTTGCAAATACTGATTCCCACTTAAATTTCCTTCCTTCCTTTTTACCCCCTCTCACTGCTTTGTGTTAACTTTGTGATATCTAGTAAACCCTACCTTATACTAGAGCTCAGTGCCTTGCATTTCTCTTCCTTTTACCCTTTCCTTTGCATTCCTAAATATTCTGTAATAGTCTAAATACTGATTATTGTCCTCTACTTACATTTCCAGTGATAGGATTCTGCTGACAGATGCAGTCTGGTTTCACTTTCTGTATGTATTCCTGTACCTAGCCCTTTTGGACACATTCCTCTCCTGTACTTTCATGTCTTTACTCCCATAATGCCTTGCTACTTTCGATCTCAGCCAGTGTTTGGTGCCATGATCACTTTTAACTACTCTACTGTCTCCTGCAAGCCTTAATGGTGTGTATGAGCCATTATTTCAGTGGTTTTACTGTAAGTTGTTGGATACTTTACCAGATTAAGGTATTTTTTTATCTTTATTTAATGTACATATTGTATTTTTCTTTTTTGAAATCTGCTTTAGTAACAATACTCCATTGCAGGTATTTGTATTCAACTGTACTGTAGTGATTTCTGCTTTGTGTTAGAACATTACCCCACCATGATTTTCTCGCAGGAATGGGCGTGGCCTGCATGATTGACAGGGTAAGCCCACATGAGGTTGCATGCAAAATACGGCTGAGTGACAAGCCATGCAGATTATCTAGCGACCTGCTGAATATTCATTCTGAATATTCCATCTATGACCGTTTGTTGCCATTCTTTTTTCCCCAAATTTTTATTTTTAATTTTTCAATATACAGAAGACACGATGTTGCCGTTCTTGAAATATGGCCATTCCAAGCTAGTTATTGTGTGTCCTTTAAATAAGAGATGTAAGGACAGGTTCAAGTATTAGTGGGATCGAAGGGTAGTATCTACACAGTACTTTATACCCCCATCCTAATGTTGTGCTTTAAATTGCTTTTGCAGGGGGGCAAGCCCCCCTGCGCCCCCCACCTTTCTTATTGAACATGGAAATCAGTAAATAATGACACACATTTTAGTTTTACAGTTTTCATTCTTTTGAAATGCATGCTAACATAAAACTTGTAAAGCTAGCAACTTTCTAAGTTTATAAACTCAGTACTTAAATTCTCTCCCTATAGTTGGTAGTTTTCACCCCATTCTATTAGGCTTTGTTCAAATTTTGGGTGTTAAAAGATTGAGAGGTATGTGTCAGTATTAACAACTATAACTGTATGTTAAACGTTATGGTTCTAGGTTTATATCTCTCTTATCTTAGTTACTGCATTCCACTGTCCCCCGAAATAATTGCAGTCAGACATTACAAATAATAAAAAAAAAAATCACATTTTGAAAAATACATATCTGCAGAATGACATGGAAAATTATTTGTCATATAGGGAGTGGCACTGCAAATAAATACTGGATGTCAAACAGCTAAGAAACAGTAATAATTAAAACAATACAAGTAAAGAGATCTGCCATGTGCGTTCCTGCACAGAGGACTACAAATAGTTTAGGTGTATTTTGTTATATAGAATAGATAACGCGCACTTGCAGCAGCCCATACATTCAACTACACTGTTTTCCATAGTCTATTTGGTGACGTTGGGTATCTCATGTTTATTCCCAATAAGACTAGCAATTACAGGAAAACATACAGTAGTGGGCGGAGTTTGGGCGGTCCTTGCTACAGCGCATCTGATGGGGTAATGTTCTAATACAAAACCATGATTTCTAGCTCTACATTTAATGTTTATTTTTTTGTTTGTATCTATCTAGGAGTATTTCTGGGATATTTGTGAGTTTGTTAACTGTTTCTGGTGTCTGTACAATAATCTGCCTAGCAGATAAACCTCGTACAGTATACACTTTTATCAGTTTAGAGGTTTGGCTTATTAAATGTTGATTTAGCTACATGAATCACAACAGTATGATGAGATTAATGGTCTGTTCTAGTTGTCTGTATTGATTGTAAAGACACTGTTAACTGGTTGGTGGTTGAATTTGTTGCATTTCTCTGCCTATAGCTTGCGTCTAGTCACAACTTTGTTAGCTTATGAAGTGTTAGCACTTTCAGGAAATGCATGGTAATAAAAATCTTTTATTCTAGCAACTTTCTAAGACATACAAGTAATATTTCAAATGTGTCCCTGGTTTTGGGCCTTTGTTCCCCCATATATTTTGGCTTTTTCCAGACGTCTTGTGCTACAAAGTTGAGAGAGATGGCTATATGTCAAATGCATTTTACAATAAAATGAGTGTCAAGTGCATTTTACAAGGAGCTGAGAGCTTCAGGGGAAGAGAATATATGCCAAGTCTGTTTACAATATGCAACTGTTTAGCAAATGATATTACTAGCACTGTGGTAAAGTATTTGGAAGCATTAGTAGCACAGCAGAGGGTATACTTGTTTTTAATGCAAAAGGCTGTGGGTTCTACTCCTACACAATGCAGATTGAGTGCTGGTATTGTAATTCCCTTTTGATTGTTGTTATTTGGTGCATTTTAAGGGGGGAGGTTCTGCACTGCACTCCTGAGTGTGCCTTCCTTTGTATGAGATGCCTACTAACTATGAACTTGTTGATTTGTCAGTCATTCCATATTGCAATATTACCAACTTACCATTTTTTTTAATGTAACATCAGCAATTTAATTCTTCAAAGGCAGTAGGCAGTGAATTTGTAAATGAAACACTGAAATGTAAAGTTCTTTGCCAGTAGCAACCTTTTACAGTTTTTTTTTTTAATGTGGAATTATTCAGATGATTTTTACTTCTGCAGAGATTGTGCTTATTGACTGATATTGGTGGATTGTAATGACAGATGTCTGAGTGTCCTTTTATGTTTGAAATTTTCTGAAATTAGTAGTTTTGTCATTATTGGTTCATATATTTTGTTTCATTGCTTAATGAAAGAATGTTCAAAACTACAAATTTAAAACACATTCTAACAACTGGTGCTGTATTATGCAAGGAAAATAATTTAATACAATCAGGAAGGTGATTCAGAGAACATATACATATATGCATGGCCCTAAAAATATGTGCAAGTAGCCTATGGTTTGAAAATGGCCAAAGGTAAACATAATCCTCCACTGGCCAGATGCGTTTTATTTGAGTGTGAGTTTTAATGCTGTTTCAATGAGTTTCAAGGTAGAGAAGTTTACTGGTCATGCAAAGTATATTATCATTGTGAAACTGTATTGTTTGCTTAGCAAATGGCTATCAGTGTTTGTGCTAGTTTATTTCAATATCTGTAATCATAAGAAAGTAGTATTCAAGAGGTTTGAACCATGTTTATGGTAACTGGCCAAAGGTAAACATAATCCTCCACTGGCCAGATGCGTTTTATTTGAGTGTGAGTTTTAATGCTGTTTCAATGAGTTTCAGTACAAACAATCTTAACAAACTAGCCAGAGCTTATAACAACATTGCCAGATTTGCTATAAATACACCTTACAGGACTCATCACTGTCTGAACCTAATACAACTAGACTGGCTTGAATTACCTCACTTATTACGTTTTAACCAACTTATAATCGCCCATAAAGCCCTATACCAACCCAATAATATCCCTATTCTCTCTTCCCTCATAAAACCTTATTACAACTTGAAAAATCTTCGCTCTGCTAACAAAATGTTGATTCACACTTCCTTATCCAAGAACTTAGCAGGTGACTCCATATTCTCTACTTATGTTGGTAAAATATGGAATCAACTACCACAAGACCTTACAACCCTAACCTCTCTCCCACTATTTAAAAATAATCTAAAACTTTTCTTCTCCAACCATTGGTTATGTTCATGTACTAACCCTGCCTAGCTGTTATTCTCTAATCTATCTGATGCCCACTTAACCACTTTTCCGTCACTACTAAATACTAATTAGTACTACTTACCAGGTTCAGTTCCTACCAGATACTGTACTCTTATTTCTTTTTGTATACTATATTAAACTGTAGATGCATTACTCTATATTAATGTCTCTCCAAATCTTAGCATCAGATGTTTTTATATTTTTAAGTATATTTTGTTTTTTACAAGTAGTTTGTATGTTACCTTTAGTATATATATTTTTGTATGTTTTTGTTTGGAGTTTTTCTCCCCGGGCCTCCACTGAAAATGGACACGTATCCAGTTGGACTAGCCCGGTCAACAAATGTAAAATAAAATAAAAATAAAATAAATAAAAATAAACTGTGGAGAAATAGCCAAGTCATAAATGCTGGTATGGCTAGGGCTGCTTTGAAGGGGTAGGGGATTGCTGCAAAAGGGGCTGGTCTGGGGGGCCTGATGCCAATTGACAGTAATTGCAGTATATGAACCAATCAAAAGCTGTGTAGTGGAGCCAAAGCTATTCTAGGTTCGTTTATGGTCAATTTTGTAGCGTTCTGCATAATCCAGACTTGGCTTCTCTATTGTGTTTTAAATGTTTGTGGACTGATAGGTATGAACGGAAAAATCCCCACAAAATGTATGTTTTATTTTGTGAGGGGAGGGGCGAGGGATGACAAACTCAAAAACCACAATGGGCGGCACAAACTCTAGCTATGCCACTGGGTCCACCTAGGTGCTAATTGGTAAAGTAGACTGTTAGCAATAAACAACTGCATTGACTTGAGAAATCCAGATCAACGTTTGAGCTGATGGTGCAGGTTATATACATTTATTTTTTACTGGGCCATTCCCATGCCGCAAACGAGTGACAATGTTTTCTCTTTCAGATGATAAGGTTGTAAGAAGCAATGTCTTTCCTTGTATTTTGCGATATGCTTTTGTGAAATGTTTGACTTTAGTGCTTATGCATACCAGTAGACATTACTGAAGGGGTCGCTTGGGTGAAATGTTTCAGTTTAGTGCTTTTGCATTTCATGACACATTAAACTTCTTTATTTATTGATATAAAAGTCACCTTAAGAGAAGTTGAATAAAAATGTATTAGAATGTTGGATATTATAATGATATACATTACTATAAAACTTCACTTTTAAATAAATTGAAGATTGAAGTTGTTGAAAGTAATAAGTTGGTTGATCATTTACTGCGTGTGTAAATGTGTTTTCAGCTGCTAATATAACCATAGACATTCTGCCCAGCCTCTCTAAGCATTTAGGATTTATGTGATTTCTTTCATGGTCTGGAACACTTTTTCCGAAGGAGAACCATTTGGAGACGTATGCATGGTGAAAGTGAGGTAATCACATTTTTGACAAATTTTCACATGGGACACATGGGCAAAGAATCAGACTTGTGTAGACCAGGCACCTCCTCTGGGACCTATGATTTCAGCTGCTCTCTTAGCTCTCATCCCTCTCCATCCACCCAACATTATCCAAAGCCAAGAGACCAGCATTGTATCAACAAAACTGTACAGCTTAGTATGTTTTATATACAGACACAGAGTTGGAGCAGTCAAGAAACATCATTTTTGAAAAGCAGTGTGCCGGATAAGAAGGAGACTACACACTTTCCAAAGATCATCACTGTTGATTAATTAGAAATACAGTGACAAGCATGATTTCCATTAAGAGAGCATCTGGGGATGCCTTCTAGTACCCATGCAGCCGTGAACTTACTGTTATGGCAAAGCATTTCATAGTGTACTACCCAATGCTGTGGGACAAACCTGCACTCAGTGCAGCTCAGTGGGTATGTCAATAGTCTCTATTCACATTTCCAAATACAGCACTGTATACTTGCCCCCCAAAGTGTAAACATCTGGTACAAGTGTTAGGAGGCGTTTTATATGTAAATCAGGCCAACATGTGCCTGTGTCTATTAATTTCTGGATTCGATTTTATTAAATGAGATTCGTAACACTAACAATTTTGCTTGTCTGTTTCTTGTTAGGAATCAGTGAAGAAGCAGCTATTGAAAAGAGTTCATAATATGACGACCCCCAAAATAAAGCAGGGAGTGACCCCTTCAAGAAAGAGACCATGACACCTTAGCTTTCAAAACAGCCAGGAGATGTCCACTGATGAGACCGATGACTCTACCACCTCTTTGATATTGAAATCACCACAATGTAGCACCCCAGAGCTTGACCAGCTGGATGGTAAGAACACAAACTGAAATATAGTGTTTTTGTATAAATACAACTTCTACAAAGAAAACATTAAATTTCACAGTATGTGTTAATTGCAATTACAGATAAATCTAAAGAAACAGGCAAGACATTATAAAACTATACAGTAGATGTACAAAAGCAAGGTCAGACCCAACAAAATGGATGAACTGAAGCCTCCATCCCCCCCATTTGGAAAACTTCCCATGTCATACCACTCCACAAAGGTGGCAATTCCACAGAACTATCAGATTATCGACCCATTGCCATACTTTCAACACTGGCCAAAATAATGGAACTCGTGCACAACAATCTGCTGGCTAACTCTCAGCATGGCTTTAGGCCATACCATAGTACCTCTTCTGCCCTCCTCCCCTCTTCCAATGTCATAAACCATAACCGTAATAACAACAAACTATCCTCAGCCCTCTTCCTCGACCTATCCAAAGCCTTTGATATGGTCAACCACCAACTACTCACTGCCACTCTGAAATCCATTTCCTTGAATAACCATGCCATTCAATGGTTTAAATCCTATCTGAATGGCAGACAACAGGCTGTCCTATGGCAGGGAAATGTATCTACTCTACTACCCCTCACCCTTGGAGTTCCCCAGGGCTCTATCTTAGGACCTCTTCTCTTTTCAGTCTTTATTAATGACCATTACTCTGCCATTCCAGATGCTACATGCATACAATATGCAGATGATTCCACGTTGATCTGCTCAGCCTCCACCTCATCTGACCTGTATACGCTATCCCAGAAAATATTTACACAGTGGAGAACTGGCTCTCATGCTGCTGTTTGCTCTTGAACCCTAAAAAAAAAAAAAAAAAAAAAAACAAACAAACTACTACTTTTCTCCCCCACTCACAGGTTAACACCACTTTCCTTTACGATTTCCTCTAATAATGGAACTGTTATTTCCCCAGATAACCATACTAAACTCATAGGAGTAACTATTAATAACCTTAAACTTGACATGCATATCAATCAAACCATTAATAAAAAACTGGGCTCCCTATATAAAAATAAACCTTTCCTTACCCCACTAGCAAGGAATGCCATTGCCCGCACTCATCTTCTCTCCACCCTTTTCTATGCCTCCTCCATTTTCACTAACTTGAGCAAATCTGAAATCTGCAAACTCTCAAGCTGTTATCATCACATTGCTAGATTTGCCACTGGCTCTGCTTACAGAACTCACCATTGTCAAAAGCTTAAACCTGTAGGATTTCTAGAATTGACTAGCTCACTTCAGTACAATCACCTTGTAGTAGCCCACAAAATTCTCAACCAACCAGATAATAGCCCTGCATTTAAAAGCATAATTTATCCCTACAGGAACACAAGGCCACTGCGATCTTCTAACAAACTACTAATTCAAACACTCAAAACTAACAACTCAGCTGGTGACTCCTTGTTCTGTAACTCTGTTGGCAAAATTTGGAATTCACTTCCAGCTGACCTAACACTAGAACCATCATTAAACCAATTTAAGAAAAGTCTCAAACAGTATTTCATGACACACTGGCTATGCACCTGCCAGAACCCAGACTAACTCCTCCCATACTAAAGTATACGAAACAGTATTGTAAGGAATACCTAACTGCTTCTATCTGATTGTCTATAACCATATAAGTTTGAGCTATGACTGACAAAAATTGTTTTTAATGTTCATGCTTAATTTCATCTATCCAGTTGGACTATCCCGGTCAACAAATTTACAATAAATAAATAAAATAAATAAATAAATAAATAAATAAATAAATAAATATGTTTCACAGCTCCTGGACCTTGAATTCCAAGCAAGACATGCCTTCATTGACTGTGATGTTATTAAGGAGCAGGACAAGCCTGCCAGGATTCTTCCAGCATATCCATGCTTCAGGGAACTGGATCATGTAAGCAAATGTGCTCATTTTAAGTAGCTATATATGTAAATGAGATATGGTGTAGCAATATCAGCTGAATCACAATAATGGATGCAGAATGAAACATGCAAAATGTATTATGTTTGAATACCCACAAAAACATTAAAACTTTTGATCTTTTCTGGCTAATCCTTACTTACCCAACTATAACTTTTATATATGTTTGACATTGTGCTTTCTCTCTCTGGCTGTGTGTGTATGTCAGTTTATAGATGAGCTCCGACAGATCCTAGATCAAGGGAACTCCTGTTTAGCTGATCTGCAGACCTGCTGGGGGACCTTTTATGAGAAAGCACAGTTTTATGCAGTATTCAGAAAGCTCATGAAGCCATCGTTGCTGGACAAAGGTAATTATTTGCTCTTATTTGCTTCTATGTTGCTGTTTGCTTCTGCAAACCTGGGCTTATACCATCATACTGTAGGTAAGATTCTGAGTATGGATAATAAGTACCTTATACTAGGATTATCAAACATATGGAAAGTATCAATTTGATCATGCATTTCAATTAATTTTTTTATGGTGTCTACTATACAACATGCACTTCCAGTTCAGTCTTTACTATTGAGACTGGGCTACCACCACACAATAATTAACTCAAACCTATCAAAAAAATAAACTCCGCATAGTTCTCAAAGTGTTTCTTTATCACTGAAAAGACATTACTGCATGCAAACAAAACTCCAGTGTAAATACACTTTGATTTAGATATACTGTGTTGAGTATAGAAAATGAATTTCAATACTTTTATTGGCATTGTATCAAAATGTAAACTATCCTGTATCATGACATCACAACTTGCTAAGTGTATACAAAAAATCTGAACTACCAGGTGGTTTTGAAAACAACTGGCCACAGTAAATCAGATGTCTGATTTTGTTTTTAACAGTGAAGCACTCAATTGCCTTGATGAAGACTTTACCGGACATGTACCCATCACCTGTGGCTCCACCCAAGAGGTTACATGCAAGTGAGGCTATGCTTCACATCCTTGAGGTTAGAAATGTGTGAATTTTTGATAAATGATATATTACTTCAGCATAAATTACAATGAATCGTTTTTGTGGTCATAATCTTTTTATTTTGTTTTCCTTGTTTTGGTCAGTGTAAAGAAGACCCCAACACCTTTCTTCAGCCCTGTCATGACTGTCTGCAAAATCAACTACTTACTGGCCATTGGAACCATGCCTTTGATGACCTTCCCAAAAGAGGACATTTATGAAAGTGTGATGTATCTCATGGCAAGTTATTACACCTTTCACCTTACATATCTCAAGTGCATTCAAATTATAGCTAGCTACAGGACCCCAAATTTGACTCAAGTTGCCCACTCCACCTATCTGGACATAGGTTCATAGGTTCATAGGTTGGTACTAGGCAATCAGTCCTAGGGCCTATACAAACCTAGCCATAACAATTCCCTGGCTATTTCTCCCCAAAGTATTTACTTCCCTGGACCCCTGTTTAGCAGGGCGACTGACGTGATCCCCAGGGTGAATTTTCTATCTCCCATCCAATCATCAAGGTTCCTTTTGAAGAGGGCCAAAGAGGTGCTCTGCTTGACATGTATGGGCAGTCTATTCCAGAGTCTGGGGAGTCTCTCGGTCAGGAACCTATTCCTCCAGCATGTTTTGTTCATTGTGATGACAAGGTTTAGATCCCTGGAGTGTGTGTCTCTGAGGGATTGGCATCTTCAAATCTGGCAAGATTCAACCCCTTAACCTGATCCTGGGTGACTTTAATTACCCAACCATAGAGTGGAAAAAGTACTCATGCCAGAGCACAAATGCTCAGAGATTCCTCAATTTTATCAATGCAAATGTCTTTGAACAGCTAGTTGATACCCTCACAAGAGGTGATAATATATTGGACTTGGTATTAACTAGCATGAGTAACTACTGCAGCACCCATATGGTATCATCCTCTCTGGTAAGATCTGAACATAAAGCGGTCACTTGTCACCATTTCCCCTGACCCCCCCCAGCTAGGGTCAAACAAAAAAACTTCTCCAAAGCTGATTACAACCTTCTGAGAGATGGTATAGACAGCTTCACAGCCCCCTTCCCCACTGTAGGAACTGGCACTGATGCCCACATCTACACCGAAGCACTATATGATCATTTATATAGATGCATGGAATCAGGAATGCCTTACAGGACAAAATCATCCACAAGGAAGAGTTATCTGTCTGGTGGACATCTGCAATAAATAAACTATATAACAAAAGGAAAAAAAATGTTGTCCAAGACTAAGAAGGAGCAGGTGCCCAATTGGAAGCAATCTCCCTTAGCTTGAACAAGCAAATAAGAGCACTAGTGAAATCCTCTAAAGCCAACTTTGAGTCCAAATTGGCCACATCTACTACAGACAATCATAAGACCTTCTTCACATATGTCTGCAATCTCAAAGGAAGCACCCAGATCAGTTCAGAACTGGTGGACAAGGACACCACATACACAAATGCTGTAGAGAGAGCCAATCTACTGGCTTACAGATTCAGTGAAAACTTCTCCCCTCTGTCCCCATCAGTAAATCAGGACATCCACAGTACCTGCCCCCCCCCCCACCCTTTATCTCTAGGGAACAGGTCATCACTGCCCTCTCAAAGGTAAAAAATACAGCCTCCATGGGACCCGATAACATCTTGGCTGCATCCTGTATAAACTCAGGCAGGAACTTGCAGCAGCATTATGTGCCCTATTCAACCAAAGCCTGAGTACCGGCTTTGTGCCAGTCAAATGGAGGACAGCCACTGTCATCCTTTTACACAAAGGTGGAGCATCCACTGATCCAGGAAATTATAGACCCATCAGCCTAACTAGCCTGATCTGCAAGGCCATGGAATAGATTATCATGGACCTCATTAACAGGGACATTGGAAACCTCCAAACATTCAAACCCACACAGTTTGGCTTTTTCAAAGGGAGGTCATGTCTGTTAAATCTGGTTGACTTCTTTGAGACAGTCACCAAAGCCATGGACAAGGGGAAGACAGTGCATACTTCCTACCTTGACCTGGCCAAAGCCTTTGACACTATTCTTCACTTGGGCATAGTAGATAAACTCTCTCAACTAGGCATCAATCCATATGTTACCAGATGGTAGCAAGCTGACTCACTGATAGAGCCCACCTAATCAAAATAGGGGAAGCCACCTCAAGCAGTAGATTTGTAATGAGCGGTATACCCCACGGATTGATCTTGCAGCCTCTGTTATTTGGGATATACTTCTCAGAGGTGCAGGCCAAAACCAGTGGACTTTGGCTGACCAGGTTTGCAGATGGCTGCAAGCTGGGCGCAGTCATCAATTCCCCAAGTGATGTGGAAGCCCTCCAAGAGGGTCTCACCCAAACAAATGACTGGTGCCAGAAATATGACCTCAAGCTGAATGCCAAAAAAATGCATCATCATCCCCTTTGGGGGAGAGTGATGTCCCCACATATTATCACATTAATAACAATGGCCTAAGTACATAATCAGTAGTGAGGGATTTGGGCACCCAGGTTGATAGCAACCTGACTTTTGAACACCATGTTGCTTCCATTGTACATAAAACTTTCTACATGGCCCACCTCATAAGTAAGGTTATTTCATCCAGGGGTAAAGAGGTCATAAGATCCCTGTATTCTTCCCTTATAAGGCCAATTATTGAGTACAATGCCCCCTTCGGCATGTACCTCGCAAAGCACATGCAGCAGCTGGAGAGACCACAGAGGTTCCTCACCAGGAGAATTAAGGGACTAAAACACCTACCCTACACGGGTAAGCTAAAAGCCCTCTCCCTCTACTCAGTTTCATACAGACTCCTCAGAGGTGACTTCTGTCTGGCATACAAAGCAATCTCAGACCCTGCCTTGATGGGACTGCTGCATATCCACAAGTCAAGCTCCACTCACGCAACCCATACACGCAACCTCAACCTGGTCTGTAATATCAATAGCACTTGTTGGCAGGACAGATTTATGTCCCAGAGACTCCCCCATCTGTGAAATAGACTCCCTCTCCATGTCAAGCAGAGTACCTCATTATCCCTTTTTAAGCACAACCTGAATAACTGGATGGGAAACAGAAAATATACTCCTGGGATTCCACCTGTGTCCCTGCTGGACAGGGCCTCTGGGTGCTGACTTTTCTAAACATGGGCTGAACTCTTGACTAGGCTTATAAGGGTCTCAGGGCCAATAGCCTAGTAACCTCCTACAATCCTATGCATAAAGTATAATGTGAGCATCTGCGAGACTCAAGGGAAGTTTGTTATTGCAGAGCGAATATAAAAGGAGGGGAAAAAACAGAAACTTATAGGACACCCTTGGAAAGTGTAGCAGAGTTTCAGGAGTTTTTTTTAAGTCTTTTCTGAAAATTCTTTCCAAAGATACATCTATCATAAGTGTTTGTGAAATTTTTTCTCTGTTTGATGCTAACCTTGGATTTTAGCAAACTGAGCTTCATGAGGAAAGTTACAGGCAGTGTATATTAAATTAAACTATGGCAAGCTAAAGATCCCATAGACTTGTATTTTATCCTTCATAGGGACCTGGAAGTATTTCACAGCTGTAAAAATAATTAAAGGGCTTGAAGGTGTTCTTAAAATTAATGCTGATACATGAAGGTTGACTAAAGAGCAAGAGAAAGTAACTAAGTTGCTGAGAAAACTGAGATGGTACAAAGAACTTCATGTTTTAACTTCTAAAAGCTTAAAAACAAAATCTTTCACTAGCAAAAAATTAAGTAATTATGATATTTTTTTGTATGATGTAATGCATTGTGGAATGCTATAACAGCAGAAGCAAGAATAAAATTGGTTAATTCATTTGTTCATGTATTCATGTATTTGTACATTTAATTATTTATGTAATTATCAAAACAACAAAAAGCTGAAAAAATACAAGACACTATAACTGGTTAGTCAGATGAACTTATAAAGCTGCAATGAGCAGATGTTGAAATAAAGAAAAGGCTGGCTAAGAAGGAGGCTTCTCAAGAAGAGCTGTTTCAAAAATATTTTCATTAAAAGACAGAGCATACAGAGAAAACCTGAAATTTTCTGCTGTACCAGAGAAAATGGAAGGAACAAACTGTATTAATTTTATGAAAGAACAAATAAGGAGCTGGACTGGGTATTCCACAGCAAGATTTTCTAAATGAAAGGGCACATTGAGTATATGCTCCAAACCTGGCCACGATGAAGCAGCCAAGACCTATTTTAGTAAAGCTACAATCATACTAACAGAAAGACTTGATATTGACAAAACTGTGGCAGAAAGGAAATGTGTAAAAACTGGAGACAGCAGAGTGCTCATGGAAAATGATTATTCACTGTACACCAGGCTGAAGAGAAGAACATTTATGCCAGCAATCAGAGAATGTCAAGAGGTAGGTGTGAAATTCAAGCTACTGTATACAGCTGTCTTAAGAATATTTTTCTTGGATGTTCCAGGAAGTTTTTGGATGTAGAATAGGCTAAGGAAGAAATAAAAAAAGTGTATCCAACAAAAAGTAAGCCAGCAAGCAGAAGAGGATTCTGCTTTGCATTCTTCTGACAATAAACCTCATAGAATGATTTTGCCAGAGAAACCTTTTCCAATGTTTCAAAGGAAAATGCTTGACAGATAGAAAAAGCTCATGAGTTGACTAGAAGAATCAGGAGTACAACGCACTTGAACCAGAACCCACTGATGGGAGATGAATATGATCAAGAAGAAGAGCAGCAACACTGAAATTAGTAACTACATGGGAAAATATAAGCATCAATTGCAGTTGTGAAATATGACTTTGCAAGAAAAACTGTCTGAGAAAGACTGGAGTTTTACTGACTTTGTTAAACTTATGGGTTGACTGTATATACATATATTCCACATCCCACTGTATGCCATTATTATCTAAAAGGACACTGCAGGGGGAAAAAGAAGTAACTGCAAGTAAAATTATTTTTATTCTTTTTGGTCTTTGTATAAAACATTTTCAGATAAATAAAATGCACCTTATATTGAAAAACAGCTTCATATAGTTTACAGACAAAGGTATTTTAAATTTGGGTGCTCTTTGTGGTGACTGTTGTATTTCATTATTTAATTTGTACATTTAATTATTTATGTAATTATCACCGGACTTCCAATATGGTTGCACACTGGTTAGCAGCTTAATTTAATTTCTTCCATTGTGAAAAAAGAAACTGAGAAAAGAGAACTGGTGAAATTGTCATTTTGGGTAGAATTCAGTTACTGGCTAGTAAAGATACTGAAGTAAACAAGAGCATTTTAAGTTGTAAGAAATATAGGCTTTACACTATAACAACATAAGAAATGATGGACAGAAGCAAGTTTAAGTTAATATAATACTGCAGTCTTGGGCTGCTGGAATGAGATGGGTGTAAAGGTATACTGATTATATTATATGC